>NC_069501.1:474491280-474538780 GCF_027579735.1 Bombina bombina
TGTTTGAGCTGAAAAAAAACCTAACACCTGCAAAAAAGCAGCGTTCAGCTCCTAACGCAGCCCCATTGTTTCCTATGGGGAAACACTTCCTACGTCTGCACCTAACACTCTAACATGTACCCCGAGTCTAAACACCCCTAACCTTACACTTATTAACCCCTAATCTGCCGCCCCCGCTATCGCTGACCCCTGCATATTTTTTTAAACCCCTAATCTGCCGCTCCGTAAACCGCCGCAACCTACGTTATCCCTATGTACCCCTAATCTGCTGCCCTAACATCGCCGACCCCTATATTATATTTATTAACCCCTAATCTGCCCCCCTCAACGTCGCCGACACCTGCCTACACTTATTAACCCCTAATCTGCCGAGCGGACCTGAGCGCTACTATAATAAAGTTATTAACCCCTAATCCGCCTCACTAACCCTATCATAAATAGTATTAACCCCTAATCTGCCCTCCCTAACATCGCCGACACCTAACTTCAATTATTAACCCCTAATCTGCCGACCGGAGCTCACCGCTATTCTAATAAATGTATTAACCCCTAAAGCTAAGTCTAACCCTAACACTAACACCCCCCTAAGTTAAATATAATTTTTATCTAACGAAATAAATTAACTCTTATTAAATAAATGATTCCTATTTAAAGCTAAATACTTACCTGTAAAATACATCCTAATATAGCTACAATATAAATTATAATTATATTATAGCTATTTTAGGATTAATATTTATTTTACAGGTAACTTTGTAATTATTTTAACCAGGTACAATAGCTATTAAATAGTTAAGAACTATTTAATAGTTACCTAGTTAAAATAATAACAAAATTACCTGTAAAATAAGTCCTAACCTAAGAAATAATTAAACCTAACACTACCCTATCAATAAAATAATTAAATAAACTACCTACAATTACCTACAATTAACCTAACACTACACTATCAATAAATTAATTAAATACAATTCCTACAAATAAATACAATTAAATAAACTAGCTAAAGTACAAAAAATAAAAAAGATCTAAGTTACAGAAAATAAAAAAATATTTACAAACATAATAAAAATATTACAACAATTTTAAACTAATTACACCTACTCTAAGCCCCCTAATAAAATAACAAAGCCCCCCAAAATAAAAAATTCCCTACCCTATTCTAAATTAAAAAAGTTACAAGCTCTTTTACCTTACCAGCCCTGAACAGGGCCCTTTGCGGGGCATGCCCCAAGAATTTCAGCTCTTTTGCCTGTAAAAGAATAAATACAATACCCCCCCCCCCAACATTACAACCCACCACCCACATACCCCTAATCTAACCCAAACCCCCCTTAAATAAACCTAACACTAAGCCCCTGAAGATCTTCCTACCTTGTCTTCACCATACCAGGTTCACCGATCCGTCCTGAAGAGCTCCTCCGATGTCCTGATCCAAGCCCAAGCGGGGGCTGAAGAGGTCCATGATCCGGTCAAAGTCTTCATCCAAGCGGGGCAGAAGAGGATCTTCCATCCGATTGAAGTCATCATCCAGGCGGCATCTTCTATGGTCTTCCATCCGGAGCGAAGCGGCAGGATCCTGAAGACCTCCAGCGCGGAACATCCATCCGGACCGACGACTGAACGACGAATGACTGTTCCTTTAAGGGACGTCATCCAAGATGGCATCCCTCGAATTCCGATTGGCTGATAGGATTCTATCAGCCAATCGGAATTAAGGTAGGAATTTTCTGATTGGCTGATGGAATCAGCCAATCAGAATCAAGTTCAATCCGATTGGCTGATCCAATCAGCCAATCAGATTGAGCTCGCATTCTATTGGCTGTTCCGATCAGCCAATAGAATGCGAGCTCAATCTGATTGGCTGATTGGATCAGCCAATCGGATTGAACTTGATTCTGATTGGCTGATTCCATCAGCCAATCAGAAAATTCCTACCTTAATTCCGATTGGCTGATAGAATCCTATCAGCCAATCGGAATTCGAGGGACGCCATCTTGGATGACGTCCCTTAAAGGAACAGTCATTCGTCGTTCAGTCGTCGGTCCGGATGGATGTTCCGCGCTGGAGGTCTTCAGGATCCTGCCGCTTCGCTCCGGATGGAAGACCATAGAAGATGCCGCCTGGATGATGACTTCAATCGGATGGAAGATCCTCTTCTGCCCCGCTTGGATGAAGACTTTGACCGGATCATGGACCTCTTCAGCCCCCGCTTGGGCTTGGATCAGGACATTGGAGGAGCTCTTCAGGACGGATCGGTGAACCTGGTATGGTGAAGACAAGGTAGGAAGATCTTCAGGGGCTTAGTGTTAGGTTTATTTAAGGGGGGTTTGGGTTAGATTAGGGGTATGTGGGTGGTGGGTTGTAATGTTGGGGGGGGGTATTGTATTTATTCTTTTACAGGCAAAAGAGCTGAAATTCTTGGGGCATGCCCCGCAAAGGGCCCTGTTCAGGGCTGGTAAGGTAAAAGAGCTTGTAACTTTTTTAATTTAGAATAGGGTAGGGAATTTTTTATTTTGGGGGGCTTTGTTATTTTATTAGGGGGCTTAGAGTAGGTGTAATTAGTTTAAAATTGTTGTAATATTTTTATTATGTTTGTAAATATTTTTTTATTTTCTGTAACTTAGATCTTTTTTATTTTTTGTACTTTAGCTAGTTTATTTAATTGTATTTATTTGTAGGAATTGTATTTAATTAATTTATTGATAGTGTAGTGTTAGGTTAATTGTAGGTAATTGTAGGTAGTTTATTTAATTATTTTATTGATAGGGTAGTGTTAGGTTTAATTATTTCTTAGGTTAGGACTTATTTTACAGGTAATTTTGTTATTATTTTAACTAGGTAACTATTAAATAGTTCTTAACTATTTAATAGCTATTGTACCTGGTTAAAATAATTACAAAGTTACCTGTAAAATAAATATTAATCCTAAAATAGCTATAATATAATTATAATTTATATTGTAGCTATATTAGGATGTATTTTACAGGTAAGTATTTAGCTTTAAATAGGAATCATTTATTTAATAAGAGTTAATTTATTTCGTTAGATAAAAATTATATTTAACTTAGGGGGGTGTTAGTGTTAGGGTTAGACTTAGCTTTAGGGGTTAATACATTTATTAGAATAGCGGTGAGCTCCGGTCGGCAGATTAGGGGTTAATAATTGAAGTTAGGTGTCGGCGATGTTAGGGAGGGCAGATTAGGGGTTAATACTATTTATGATAGGGTTAGTGAGGCGGATTAGGGGTTAATAACTTTATTATAGTAGCGCTCAGGTCCGCTCGGCAGATTAGGGGTTAATAAGTGTAGGCAGGTGTCGGCGACGTTGAGGGGGGCAGATTAGGGGTTAATAAATATAATATAGGGGTCGGCGATGTTAGGGCAGCAGATTAGGGGTACATAGGGATAACGTAGGTTGCGGCGGTTTACGGAGCGGCAGATTAGGGGTTTAAAAAAATATGCAGGGGTCAGCGATAGCGGGGGCGGCAGATTAGGGGTTAATAAGTGTAAGGTTAGGGGTGTTTAGACTCGGGGTACATGTTAGAGTGTTAGGTGCAGACGTAGGAAGTGTTTCCCCATAGGAAACAATGGGGCTGCGTTAGGAGCTGAACGCTGCTTTTTTGCAGGTGTTAGGTTTTTTTTTCAGCTCAAACAGCCCCATTGTTTCCTATGGGGGAATCGTGCACGAGCACGTTTTTGAGGCCGGCCGCGTCCGTAAGCAACTCTGGTATCGAGAGTTGCATTTGCGGTAAAAATGCTCTACGCTCCTTTTTTGGAGCCTAACGCAGCATTTGATTAAACTCTCGATACCAGAGTTAAATTTATGGTGCGGCAAGAAAAAAGCCCGCGGAGCGTTAGCAGCCCTTTTACCGCCGAACTCCAAATCTAGGCCATTTAGTTAATAAGAGAAATATTATTTAGATTTATTTAATTAATATTTAAGTTAGGGGGGTGTTAGGGTTAGTGTTAGACTTAGGTTTAGGGGTTAATAATTTTATTACAGTGGCGGCGGTGTAGTGGGGGGCAGGATAGGGGTTAATAAATTTATTATAGGTGGCGGCGGTGTAGTGGAGGGCAGGATAGGGGTTAATAAATTTATTATAGGTGGCGGCGGTATAGAGGGGGGCAGGATAGGGGTTAATAAATTTATTATAGGTGGCGGCGGTGTAGTGGGGGGCAGGATAGGGGTTAATAAATTTATTATAGGTGGCGGCGGTGTAGTGGGGGGCAGGATAGGGGTTAATAAATTTATTATAGGTGGCGACGGTGTAGGGGGGGCAGGATAGGGGTTAATAAATTTAATATAGGTTGCGGCGGGTTCAGGGAGCGGCGGTTTAGGGGTTAAACTATTTATTTATTTGCGGCGAGGTGCGGGATCAGCAGGATAGGGGTTAATAACTTTATTATAGAGGGCGGCGGTATAGGGGGGCAGGATAGGGGTTACTAGGTATAATGTAGGTGGCGGTGGGCTCCGGGAGCGGCGGTTTAGGGGTTAAGACATTTATTATAGTTGCGGTGGGCTCCGGGAGCGGCGGTTTAGGGGTTAATATGTATAGAGTAGCTTGCGGTGGGCTCCAGGAGCGGCGGTTTAGGGGTTAAACACTTTATTTAGTTGCGGCGGTGTAGGGGGGACAGATTAGTGGTGTTTAGACTCGGTGTACATGTTAGGGTGTTAGGTGTAGACAGCTCCCATAGGAATGAATGGGATGTCTGTCAGCAGCGAACTTGTACTTTCGCTATGATCAGACTCCCATTGATTCCTATGGGATCCGCAGCCTCCAGGGTGGCGGTTTGAAAACCAGGTACGCTGGGCCGTAAAAGTGCAGAGCGTACCTGCTAGTTTTTTTATAACTAGCAAAAGTAGTCAGATTGTGCCGCACTTGTGTGCGGAACATCTGGAGTGACGTAAGAATCGATATGTGTCGGACTGAGTCCGGCGGATTGAAGTTTACGTCACAAAATTCTACTTTTGCCGGGATCTAGCCTTTGATAACTAAGGCGAATCAGCCTCGCCACAAATACGCTGCGGAATTCCAGCGTATTTGAGGTTGACGGCTTGATAACTACCCCCACAAGTGGGGACTTCCGGTTTGGCTTCCTGAGGTCACGACAGCGGCTTGGCGGAGTACCTAACAACACGGCATCAGAGGTTAGAGGGTCCGGTAAGGACATCGTAAGCTGGAGCTTATAGCAAAAAGAGTTTGAAACGAGACCGGCATCCCTTCCCGCCGTTTGAACAACGAATGAGAGTAAGCAATGAATTGCTCCGGATCCCAGTGACTGTTTAATTTGACTAGGAACTCTGCTTTGCTGATTTATTCACACTACCAGGACACATTATATGTACCCAGGGAGATACTTTCTTGTGCTTAAACAGCATTATAAACCTAATAAAATAATTGCACAACACAGACTTCACTTGCATTTTTCTGCAAACAGTTCTTTCTATGCATTCTAATCTGGACTGAGTTATAGAAAGGAAGATCTTGTTCCTTTGAAATCTGCTCGATAGCTCAGGTCTGGTTAAACTGATTAATTTCAGCTTGCTTGGCTTTGCTGCAACACAAGCGGACAGCGCCACCTACTGGCTATTTTATTAAATGAACTGCTTCTCAATGCTTTTCAATAGCAGTCACATGACAGGAAAAAAAGGTTGTTATTCTGAAACGGTGTAAATTGAACCGTTGTAAAATGAGGGCCACCTGTATATGTATATGATTATATAGATATATATTTATGTATTATGTGTAACACACAGTTCCCATAGATCACAATGTAAAGACACTTTTCAGTGCCGTTTTATTTTCTAACACCCCACACCCACCAACTTTAGCCCCAAAATACTGCTTAGTTCAGTTATTTTATTAAAAAATAAAGATGCTGCTATCTTTATTTTTTTGATAAAAAAAAACACTCCACTCTATTTTGGGGGCATTTGGGGGACATTTATAAAATTAACCAGAGATCTGATCTCTGGTAATTTTATAAGCTCTAATTGCTACCATGAGCTTGTGGTGGCAATATCCACCCACTTGTAATGGCTGGTTAATTACCGCGTGCCTTTAAACGGCAAATTTGCCCATTTGTGGGTGCGTGATAATTTAGCGCTCCACTTGTAATCTAGCCCTATATATTTGAAGTAAGACTGCATAAGTAGCAGAAAATAGTGGCAGTTGATATTTTTCTATTGCTAGAGAGAGATTGGTATATGAACATTATTTAATTAAATTTTACTTTATTTTATTAAAGAGACATGAAACCCAAAATTGTTCTTTTATGATTTAGATAGCACATACAATTTTAAACAACTTTCCAATTTAATTCTATTATCAAATTTGCTTCATTCTCTTGGTATCATTTGTTGAATAAGCAGCAATGCACTACTGGTTTCTAACTAAACACATGGGTGAGCCAATGACAGTCAGTCTATATATATATGCATCACACCAATCAACAGCTCCTGAGCTTTCCTAGATAAACCTTTCAGCAAAGGATATCAAGAGAAGGAAGCAAATTAAATAATAGAAGTAAATGAGAAGGTTGTTTAAAATGGTATTCTCTATCTGAATCATGAATGTCTAATTATGACTTTACTGTCCCCTTAAGCACTGTATATATTATATTTGTGGTTCATATACAAATGGATCATAATTAATAGTGTTGATCATAACCAGGGTGTGCTTCTAGTACACACTGTATAGTTTTATTCTATGTATTTAAAATATATACAGATATATAGCAATTACTAAGTCTATTAGAAACTATTTTAAATCATTCTGAAGTATCACAACCATAAAAGTTTAAAGGGACATGAAACACAACATTTTTCTTTTGTGATACAGACAGATTATACAATTTTAAAAAAGTTTCCAATTTACCTCTATTATCAAATTTGTTTTGTTCCCATGGTATTCTGTGTTGAAGCAATACCTAGGTAGTCATCTGGAGCACTAAATGTCAGGAAAAAGTGCTGCCATCTAGGGGTCTTGCAAATGGATAACATTCTTGCAAAACTGTTGCCATATAGTGCACCAGAAATGGGCCGGCTCCTAAGCTTACATCCCTGCTATTCAATAAAAGATACCAAGAGAACGAAAAAATGATAATAGAAGTAAATTAGAAAGTTGTTTAAAATTGCATGCTCTATTTCAATCATGCAAAAAAAAGTTGGGGTTTCATATCCCTTTAACTCTGTTTACTTGCTACCGTTTAGTACAATATCAATTTAAAGGGACAGTCTAGTCAGAATTAAACTTTCATGATTCAAATAGGGCATGTCATTTTAAATAACAAAATCTACTTTTATCATTAAATTTGCTTTGTTCACTTGGTATTCTTTGTTGAAAGCTAAACCTAGGTAGACTCATATTCTAATTTTTAAGCCCTTGAAGGCCGCCTCTTCACTGAGTGCATTTGACAGTTTTTTACAGCTAGAGGGCGTTAGTGCATGTGTGCCATATAGATAACATTGTGGGCACTGATTGGCTAAAATGCAAGTCTGTCAAAAGAACTGAAATAAGGGGGCATCCTACAGAGGCTTAGATAGAAGGTAATCGCTGAGGTAAAACGTGTATTAATATAACTATTTGTTAAGCAAAACTGGGGAACGGGTAATTAAGGGATTATCTATCTTTTTAAATAATAAAACTTATGGAGTAAACTGTCCCTTTAATGTAACTATTTCTGCAGACTGTTGACCAAAACATCAAAGCACAGTGTGCTACATTTATGAAATAATGACCCTGCTGATTTTTTATTTCCGGTCTACAACAGAGTTGTTGAACTTTAGAACATTTTATTTAACATTTGGCAGAACTGTATTGTTCTGTTTAAAAATCTATTTCCAGTTTATTCTAAATTAAAAAAACACACACAAAAACTACTTGCCAATATATCTAGATATTTTACAGTATGTGTAATCATTTTTATTATTTTTTTAAAATATTTAATATTTCAATAACGTGCCTTAAGATTACTAAGTTTTCATGTGCACTAAATCGTGAAAAACAAAGCGCAAAATGCATTTTATTATTATTATCAGGTATTTGTAGAGCGCCAACAGGTTCCGCAGCGCTATGAACATAGGTGGTATATAAAAAACAATTACAGGGATCAAATGGGTGAAGGGACCTGCCGAGAGTTGCACTGTTTTAGTCGGCTCTTATGAAGGTGAACTACAAACAGCTGGGCTCATAGGCTTACATGCTATGGGGTTTAAGGGGATAGCAGTGGAGATAGGAAGGTTAGTGTAGGTTGTAAGCATCCCTGAATAGTAAAGTCTTCAGGGAGCACTTTTAAAACTAGGGGAGATTTTTGTGGAGTGAGGCAGAGAGTTCCATAAGATGGGAGCCAGTCTTGAGAAATCTTGTAGATGGTAAAGTGAGGAGGTAACAAGAGAGGAGGAGAGTAGGAGATCATGAGCGGAGCGAAGGGGGCGGGGGGGAGAGTATCTGGAGACAAGGGGACCTAGTTATCAATGTGTCTACTTTTCCTGCCATCACCGGCCCAATACGCCCGCCTAAGCTCGCCTACCATCGCCGCCACGGACCTGAAAAATTTCTCCTAAGTTATCAAAAAATCTGTCAAAAAGCCACGCACCAAGTACGGGGCGATGAGCAGCGGACTGTGAGAGTTATCACTCATCCGATCTCGCTGCTCTTCGGCTTTTTGACAGCTTTATTGACAAGCTGTCACTAAGCACCCACACTAACTACACTGTTCTACCCCCTATACCGGCGCCCCAGGAGCCCCCCGCAACTAAATAAAGTTATTAACCCCTAAACCGCCGCTCCTAGACCCCGCCGCAACTGTTATAAATGTATTAACCCCTAAACCGCCGCTCCCGGACACCGCCGCCACCTACATTATACCTAGTAACCCCTATCCTGCCCCCCCTATACCGCCGCCCTCTATAATAAAGTTATTAACCCCTATCCTGCGGATCCCGGACCCTGCCGCAACTAAATAAATAGTTTAACCCCTAAACCGCTGCTCCCGGACCCCGCCGCAACCTATAATAAACTTATTAACCCCTTATCTGCCCCCCCTACACCGTCGCTACCTATAATAAATTTATTAACCCCTATCCTGCCCCCCCACACCGCCACCACTGTAATAAAATTATTAACCCCTAAACCTAAGTCTAACACTAACCCTAACACCCCCTAACTTAAATATTATTTAAATACATCTTAATATTATAACTATTATTAACTAAATTAATCCTATTTAAAACTAAATACTTACCTTTAAAATAAACTCTAATATAGCTACAATATAACGAATAATTACATTGTAGCTATTTTAGGATTTATATTTATTTTACAGGTAACTTTGTATTTATTTTAGCTAGTTAGAATAGTTATTAAATAGTCATTAACTATTTAATAACTACCTAGCTAAAAGAAATACAAAATTACCTGTAAAATAAATCCTAACCTAAGTTACAATTAAACCTAACACTACACTATCATTAAATTAATTAAATAAATTACCTACAAATAACTACAATTAAATTAAATTAAATAAACTAACTAAAGTACAAAAAAATAAAAAAGCTGTTACAAAAAATAAAAAAAATAAGTTACAAATATTTAAAAAATATTACAACAATTTTAAGCTACTTACACCTAATCTAAGCCCCCTAATAAAATAACAAAGCCCCCCAAAATAAAAAAATTCCCTACCCCATTCTACATTAAAAAGTTACCAGCTCTATTACCTTACCAGCCCTTAAAAGGGCCTTTTGTGGGGCATGCCCCAAAGAAAACAGCTCTTTTGCCTGTAAAATAAAAATACAACCCCCCAACATTAAAACCCACCACCCACATACCCCTAATCTAACCCAAACCCCCCTTAAATAAACCTAACGCTACCCCCCTGAAGATCATCCTACCTTGAGTCGTCTTCAGCCAGCCGACCACCGATGGAACCGAAGACGAGATCCGGAGCAGCAGAAGTCACCATCCAAGGGGCGCTGAAGAAGTCTTCCATCCGATTGAAGTCAACATCCAGGAGGCGCTGAAGAGGTCTTCCATCCGATAGAAGTCTTCATCCATGCTGCGTCTTCAATCTTCATCCATCCAGAGCGGAGCCATCTTCAGATGAGCCGACGCGGAGCCATCCTCTTCTTCCCGACGACTAACGACGCATGAAGGTTCCTTTAAGGGACGTCATCCAAGATGGCGTCCCTTCAATTCCGATTGGCTGATAGGATTCTATCAGCCAATTGGAATTAAGGTAGGAAAAATCTGATTGGCTGATGCTATCAGCCAATCAGATTGAAGTTCAATCCGATTGGCTGATCCAATCAGCCAATCAGATTGAGCTTGCATTCTATTGGCTGTTCCGATCAGCCAATAGAATGCGAGCTCAATCTGATTGGCTGATTGGATCAGCCAATCGGATTGAACTTCAATCTGATTGGCTGATTCAATCAGCCAATCAGATTTTTCCTACCTTAATTCCGATTGGCTGATAGAATCCTATCAGCCAATCGGAATTGAAGGGACGCCATCTTGGATGACGTCCCTTAAAGGAACCTTCATTCGTCGTTAGTCGTCGGGAAGAAGAGGATGGCTCCGCGTCCACTCATCTGAAGATGGCTCTGCTCCGCTCCAGATGGATGAAGATTGAAGACGCCGCATGGATGAAGATTTCTATCGGATGGAAGACCTCTTCAGCGCCGCCTGGATGTTGACTTCAATCGGATGGAAGACTTCTTCAGCGCCCCTTGGATGATGACTTCTGCTGCTCCGGATCTCCTCTTCGGTTCCATCGGTGGTCGGCTGGCTGAAGACGGCTCAAGGTAGGATGATCTTCAGGGGGGTAGTGTTAGGTTTATTTAAGGGGGGTTTGGGTTAGATTAGGGGTATGTGGGTGGTGGGTTTTAATGTTGGGGGGGTTGCATTTTTATTTTACAGGCAAAAGAGCTGTTTTCTTTGGGGCATGCCCCGCAAAAGGCCCTTTTAAGGGCTGGTAAGGTAATAGAGCTGGTAACTTTTTAATGTAGAATAGGGTAGGGACATTTTTTATTTTGGGGGGCTTTGTTATTTTATTAGGGGGCTTAGATTAGGTGTAAGTAGCTAAAAATTGTAATATTTTTTAAATGTTTGCAACTTATTTTTTTATTTTTTGTAACTTAGCTTTTTTTATTTTTTGTACTTTAGTTAGTTTATTTAATTTAATTGTTGTTATTTGTAGGTAATTTATTTAATTAATTTAATGATAGTGTAGTGTTAGGTTTAATTGTAACTTAGGTTAGAATTTATTTTGCAGGTAATTTTGTATTTCTTTTAGCTAGGTAGTTATTAAATAGTTAATAACTATTTAATAACTATTCTAACTAGCTAAAATAAAAGGGTGTAATTGTAACTTAGGTTAGTTTTTATTTTACAGGTAAATTTCTCTTTATTTTAACTAGGTAGCTATTAAATAGTTAATAACTATTTAATAGCTATTGTACCTAGTTAAAATAAATTGAAATTTGCCTGTAAAATAAAAATAAATCCTAAGATAGCTACAATATAATTATTATTTATATTGTAGCTATATTAGGGTTTATTTTAAAGGTAAGTATTTAGTTTTAAATAGGATTCATTTAGTTAATAAGAGAAATATTATTTAGATTTATTTAATTAATATTTAAGTTAGAGGGGTGTTAGGGTTAGGGTTAGACTTAGGTTTAATGGTTAATAATTTTATTACAGTGGCGGCGGTGTAGGGGGGCAGGATAGGGGTTAATAAATTTATTATAGTGGCGGCGGTGTAGGGGGGCAGGATAGGGGTTAATAGGTATAATGTAGGTGGCGGCGGGGTCCCGGAGCGGCGGTTTAGGGGTTAATACATATATTATAGTTGCAACGGGGACCGGGAGCGGCGGTTTAGGGGTTAACATATTTATTATAGCTTGCGGTGGGCTCCGGGAGCGGCGGATTAGGGGGTAAACACTTTATTTAGTTGTGGCGGTGTAGGTGGGACAGATTAGGGGTGTTTAGACTCGGGGTACATGTTAGGGTGTTAGGTGTAGACAGCTCCCATAGGAATCAATGGGATGTCTGGCAGAAGCGAACATGAACTTTCGCTATGGTCAGACTCCCATTGATTCCTATGGGATCCGCCGCCTCCAGGGCCGCGGTTTGAAAACCAGGTACGCTGGGCCGGAAAAGTGGCGAGCATACCTGCTAGTTTTTTGATAACTAGCAAAAGTAGTCAGATTGTTCCGAACTTGTGTGCAGAACATCTGTAGTGACGTAAGCATCGATCTGTGTCGGACTGAGTCCGGCGGATCGAAGCTTACGTCACAAAATTCTACTTTTGCCGGTGTCTAGGGCTTGATAACTAAGGTGAATCAGCCTCACCACAAATACGCTGTGGAATTCCAGCGTATTTGAGGTTGACGGCTTGATAACTAGGGGCCAAGGTCTGAGATGTATGGGGGAGCAATGCAATTGAGGTCTTTGTGTGTCAGAGTGAGAATTTTGTGTTTAATCCTGGAGGCAAGAGGAAGCCAGTGAAGGGATTGGCAGAGAGGTGCGGCAGATGAAGAGCGACGTGCAAGGAAGATGAGCCTGGCAGAGGCATTCATTATGGATTGCAAAGGAGCTAGGCAGCAGCTAGGGAGACCAGAGAGGATAGAGTTGCAGTAGTCGAGGCGGGAAAGGATGAGAGAGTGGATTAAAATCTTTTTGTGTCTTGTGTAAGGAAATGTCTAATTTTAGCAATGTTTTTAAGGTGGAAGTGGCAGGCTTTAGCAAAGGACTGAATGTGAGGAGTGAAAGAAAGATCTTAGTCAAGTGTGACCCCAAGACATTGGGCATGTGAGGTTGGGGTAATGATGGAGTTGTCAACAGTTATAAAGACATGGGGGGGGTGGAGATTTTTGAAGAAGGGGAAAATAAGGAGCTCAGTTTTGGAGAGATTTAGCTTGAGGTAGTGAGGACATCCAAGATGAGGTATGAGAGAGACAGTTAGTTACACGGGTTAGCAAGGAAGGAGATAATTCTGGTGCAGAGAGGTAGATTTGTGTATTGTCAGCATACAAATGATAATGAAACCCGTGGGACTTTATTAAGGAACCTATATTATACATTCCTATGTTCTTCACATAGAAAATGATGTACTTTTTATTATTAAATATATATTTCTATATATATATATATATGATACTGTTCATGTAAAATACATATCTATACCTTTATATCTATAGGAATAGATATACAGGTATATGTATATACAGATATACAGTAGTGGCCAAAATTGTGGAAACCCTTTGGAAAAAGTGTATTTTTGAGGTTTGATGGCTTATAACACCACTTTGTAAAATTATATATCAATGGAAAGATAATTTAACCAAGAATGCAATGCAACACAGTTTGTTCAATTATCTGTATGCTATGAAAAGTTATAGCCAAATAACCAGAACAAGGAAGCACAACTTGCTTAGGTTAATATGAAGTAGCTTTCCTTCATTTGAATGTAGCCAATGAGCATGAGTGTTTAGAGAGCCAATCAGGTGTCATGTTGTTTTGGCAATGAGCCAATAAGGTCACAGTAGGATTCAGCTATTGATGTCATGTATTGGAGCTGAGAGGAGGACATTTTGTCAGAGTTTTATGTGATTGCTATCAAGTTGGTTGTTTTTTGTTGTGTTCTTTCATTTAGTGAGCTTGTAAAATGTAATAAAATTAAAGAAATGGCACAAAGAGTTGACTGATCACCCAGAAAGCGATGCAAAATAGTACTATAAAGTGAACAAGGCTACAGTTATGAAGAAATTAGAAGAAATATTGGTGGAAACTTAACCAAAGGTGGCATTTCTATATTTTTGAAGCGTTATAAGGAGAATCAGTCACTACAAAACCAGACTGGTAAAGGCAGGAAAAGGTGCACAACAGCAAGTGATGATAGAAGAATAAAGAGACTGTGCCTACGTGACAGAAGAAAATCATCTGGGTTAATACAGGATGAAATGGTGCAATGCAATGTGAAGTTGAGTGCAAGGACTGTTCGGCGCAGACTGCAGGAATTTGGTCTAAATGCTAGAATTCCACGAAAAAAGCCATTTTTATCTCTCAAACAAAGGTTGAAAAGATTAAACTGGGCTAAAACCCATGTTAACTGGACAGCGGAACAATGGGACAGTGTTATTTGGAGCGATGAGACCAAAATCTCCCTGTTTGATAGTGATGGCATACAATATATAAGAAGAAGATTCTGAAAAGATTTGCATCCTTATTCCATTTCACGTAGCATGAAACACCCAGTTAGTGTTATGATCTGGGGTTGTATCACATCTAAAGGTGTGGGCAGAATTTGCGTTATTAATGGGAATATAAATGCCCAAAAATACATAAATGAAATACTTGAGCCCAAACTGAAGCCTTCCGTACGTGATCTTTTCCAAGATAATAAAGCATTTATATTTCAACAGGATCCAGCTCCATGTCATGTTGCTGCTGTGATGCAAAAAGTGGTTTCAAGATAATCATATTCCACTGCTGGAATGGCCTGGGAATAGCCCAGATCTTAACCCAATCGGAAATCTATGGAGCCAACTAAAGAAACTTGTTAGTCAGAAGCAACCCAGCAATAAAACCCAATTAATAGAAGCAATAATTCAATCTTGGTTTAAAATTATAACAGATGCAGAACTAAAAAACTAGATTCACTCCATGGGAAGGCTTTGTAAGGCCGTAATTAACGCTAATGGTTACCCAAGTACGTATTAACTGACATGTTGAGAATTTTTGTATATATATTTTTTTCTATGTGTTTCACTTTTCTTCTTTATAACTGCTGTTCTAATAAAAAAATCCTTCATAAAAGTTATAGCATTACATTCTTGATTAAATTATCTTTCCATTGATATATCATTTTTTATAGTATTACTCAAAAAACAAGTGGTGTTATATGAGCTATCAAACTTCAAAAATACACTTTTTTTCAAAAGGTTTCCACAATTTTGGCCACTACTGTATATAGAAATATGTATTTACAGTAAAAAGGACATTTTCCTGTAAGTGAAGAACATTAGAATGTGAATGTAAATATACTGTAAAACAAATACATATTTAAATACATCTGTACACACATATATTTACATACATATACATATTTAGACATGTATATATATATGTGTCTATCTTAAAGCCCTTTGCAGCTTCTTCTGAGACCTCATATCTTTGAGCCCTTATAACATTTTAATCATTTTTATCAGACAGTGTTATTATGAGTGTAACTGTACTTTTAAATGTATTTTTGATCTTTTTTGTGCCACTTTTGTCTTGTGTAACAATTAACTAGATCTCTGAAGTCGCACTGTTTGGACGTGCGTTAAATTCGATTGCGCTCATAAAACCCCCCATTTACTTTCAACTCGTAAAAAAGTCCACTATTTCCCACACACGCAAAGAGCTGCAAAATACCGCTTTTCCCTTGTGCGCAACAGTTAGCGTGCCACTTGTAACCTTGCCCCTAAATGGTTAAACAACATAGTTAAAGGGACATGAAACCCCAACATTTTCTTTTATGAATCAGATAGAGCATACAGTTTTAAACAACTTTATAAATTACTTCTATTTTCTTTGCTCTCTTGGTATCTTTTGTTGATAGTTATGGCCAAGCTCATTATTGTTATTATTATTATTATTGTTGTTTATTTATAAAGCACCAACATATTATGCAGCCCTGTAACAATAAAGCATATAGTTGTAGTGTGCAATAATCAGAAGACATAAACATAAATCATGAGGATAAAAGCCCTCCCTTTGAGTCACTGCAAGCTGTAAACCATCTTTACATAAGACGATCAACAAGACAGGTGGACTCATTACGCGTTACATTTTAAAAGAAGTACATGGGGAAGTTGGAGAGACATCTTGAAGTAAGTTGTATGTATCACTGAACACATACGTTTTTAAGGAACACTTGAAGCTTTGGAGACTAGATGCAAGTCTGACTGAATGAGGTAAGGAGTTCCATATAATAGGTACTGTCATGAATACCTCATGATTTAGCTGCTGAAGTGTTCAAAAACATTAGCCTGTCTGCTAAAATCATTTGTTTTTTCAGAAGAAATGTGTTGCTGTGTTTTCCCTTAGATAAGCCAAAGCCCTCATAAATAGTTTGTAAGATCCATTAGAGAGAACGTTATGGCCTATGGTCAGTTTATTGCCATAACCTTTCAGCACAGAAAATGATGGAGCACAGCACCTCTATCCAGGCACTCACCTGAAATCATTGAAAAGACAATCAGCCTTGCAAATTAATATACTTTTTTAAGTCATAATTCCTCAGAACCCTAAATAATGCAAAATTTATGGTGTTTAGTATCAAAATACTTCTCACGACATCACTGTCAGGGTTTTTTCCCTCTTTTGTTTGCCATGTGCTGCTGGCAGCCATTTTACTCACATCTCTTGTTGATTCTGGTGCATACTGTGTGATGCTGCTCATTTCCTGCACTTCCAGACTGGCGTTCATCATCAGTGTGAGACAGGATGCAGTCTCAGAATTGTAATGTCATCACTTATTATTTAAATGGCCTCTGTTCAGTATGCTTTGCCCTTGCGTTGTCTCAGACCTGTTTGTGAGAGCTCCTGTGTGTTACCTGGCTGTCTGACGTCCCTCCTGGTTCCTGATCCCTGGCTTGTTCCTGACTCTGCTGTTCTCCTTGTTTCTGATTCCGGCTTGTCTGACTACTTGCTTTGGCTCCTGACTCAGCTCATTTGACTACCAGCTCTGGTTTTGATTCCTGGCTTATTATTTGTTTTGTGGACTTTTTATTATTTTTTGCTATTAATAAAGGTGTAATTATTTTTGCACTTCTCGTCTCAGTCTGATTGCTGGCACCCTGACAATCACAAAGTGATTGCCTATCTTTATATATAAATTAGATAAACATAACAGAAATTATAAGATGCTATACAATTTCAGACAAAGATTCTGAACTTTATGACATGTCATTAAAAGAGAGGGAGAGAGGTGTGGATATTACTGGCCCCTCAACTTGATATCAAAGAAACAGGTATAAAACTTTGATTCTAACAATACAAGTTGTTCCTTCTACATGGGAGCCTGTGTACCTTCCAACAGTTTGAGTGATTATCTTTTCTTGCCAATCTCCCTGGCACAGACATCTAAGCTAGTACAGTATTCTAAGCTAGTACAGATTCTTTTATTTCTCATTTTGATTTTAAAAACTGTTTGCTTGTGTATAATTCTATTTGTTAACATATTTTTTTATTAATAATGCACTGTGATTTGATTTTTGCTCATAATAAATTTTAATTTATTACATTTTTGCCTTTGTCTAATATTTGAACCACCGTACTAAAAGAGAATGGTAGTATTAATAGTGTGTTTTTTAGATTATTTCTTGCTAAATTGTATTCTAGGATTTAATTTGTTAGTCTGGGTTTTCCTTAGGATTTCCCATATAATAAATCTTAAGTGGTGGCACCTTAGTGATAGTTTAGTGTGGGTGGCATTAAAGGGGAGTTTTGTGCATTTTTTCTAGGTTTAGAACAAACTACAGAGTGTTGTTAACCCCTGCACCCACTGAACTAAGTCACAGGCTTTCCTGAAGTAGCTAGACTGTGACAAATTGATTAAGGTTGAAAGGGTCTGTTAACCCTTTCTGGCCCAGACCACAGTGTGAGGAAGTAATAAGAGATTAGGATATTAGTAAGCCAAGGGCAGAACAGAGGGGGTGGGTAGGGGAATATTTGCAGACAAGGGCAGATATATGGGAGAGTGCAGTGTTGGCGAGAGTTTTGCATGTTATGGTAATTTTTTTTAAGGAAAATGGAAGCCAATGAATGGTTTGGCAGAGAGATGCAACAGATATGGAACTATATATAAGGAAGAGTCTGGTAGAGATATTAATGATGGATTGCAGTTGTGACAGGTAACCAACGGCTAGATTTAGAGTTTGGCGTTAGCCGTCAAAACCAGCGTTAGAGGCTCCTAACGCTGGTTTTGGGCTACCGCTGGTATTTAGAGTCGTGTAGGTAAGGGTCTAACGCTCACTTTCCAGCCGCGACTTTTCCATACCACAGATCCCCCTACGCCAATTGCGTATCCTATCTTTTCAATGGGATCTTTCTAACGCTGGTATTTAGAGTCTTGGCCAAAGTGAGCGTTAGAAATCTACAGACAAAACTCCAGCCGCAGAGAAAAGCCAGGAGTTAAGAGCTTTCTGGGCTAACGCCGGTTCATAAAGCTCTTAACTACTGTGCTCTAAAGTACACTAACACCCATAAACTACCTATGTACCCCTAAACCGAGGCCCCCCCCACATCGCCGCCACTCTATAATTTTTTTTTAACCCCTAATCTGCCGACCGCACACCGCCGCCACCTACGTTATACTTATGTACCCCTAATCTGCTGCCCCTAACACCGCCGACCCCTATATTATATTTATTAACCCCTAATCTGCCGCCCCCATCGTCGCTGCTACCTTACCTACAATTATTAACCCCTAATCTGCCGACCGGACCTCACCGCTACTCTATTAAATTTATTAACCCCCTAAAGCTAAGTCTAACCCTAACACTAACACCCCCCTAAGTTAAATATAATTTTTATCTAACGAAATAAATGAACTCTTATTAAATAAATTAATCCTAATTAAAGCTAAATACTTACCTGTAAAATAAACCCTAATATAGCTACAATATAAATTATAATTATATTGTAGCTATTTTAGGATTAATATTTATTTTACAGGCAACTTTGTATTTATTGTAAGGTACAATAGCTATTAAATAGTTCATAACTATTTAATAGCTACCTAGTTAAAATAATTACAAAATTACCTTTAAAATAAATCCTAACCTGAGTTACAATTAAACCTAACACTACACTATCAATAAATTAATGAAATAAAATACCTACAATTATCTACAATTAAACCTAACACTACACTATCAATAAATTAATTACATACAAATGCCTACAAATAAATACAAATAAATAAACTAACTAAAGTACAAAAAATAAAAAAAGAACTAAGTTACAAAAAATAATAAAATAATTTACAAACATTAGAAAAATATTACAACAATTTTAAGCTAATTACACCTACTCTAAGCCCCCTAATAAAATAACAAAGCCCCCCAAAATAAAAAAATGCCCTACCCTATTCTTAAAATACAAATAGAAAAGCTCTTTTACCTTACCAGCCCTTAAAAGGGCCTTTTGCGGGGCATGCCCCAAAGAAAACAGCTCTTTTGCCTTAAAAAAAAACATACAATACCCCCCCAACATTACAACCCACCACCCACATACCCCTAATCTAACCCAAACCCCCCTTAAATAAACCTAACACTAAGCCCCTGAAGATCATCCTACCTTATCTTCACCACGCCGGGTATCACCGATCGGTCCAGAGGAGGCTCTGAAATCTTCATCCAAGCCCAAGCGGGGGCTGAAGACATCCATCATCCGGCTGAAGTCTTGATCCAAGCGGGGGCTGAAGACATCCATCATCCGGCTGAAGAAGTCCATCATCGGGCTGAAGTCTTGATCCAAGTGGGGGCTGAAGACATCCATCATCCGGCTGAAGAGGTCCATCATCGGGCTGAAGTCTTCTATCAAGCGGCATCTTCAATCTTCTTTCTTCCGGAGCCATCTTCTTCCAGCCGACGCGGATCCATCCTCTTCTACCAACGCCTACTCGCCAAATGACAGTTCCTTTAAATGACGTCATCCAAGATGGCGTCCCTCGAATTCCGATTGGCTGATAGGATTCTATAAGCCAATCGGAATTAAGGTAGGAAAATTCTGATTGGCTGATGGAATCAGCCAATCAGATTCAAGTTCAATCTGATTGGCTGATTGGATCAGCCAATCGGATTGAACTTGAATCTGATTGGCTGATTCCATCTTAGATGACGTCCCTTAAAGGAACCGTCATTCGTCTGGAAGTCGTTGGCCAGGATGGATGTTCCGCGTCGGCGGGATGAAGATGGATCCGGAAGAAAGAAGATGCCGCTTGATAGAAGACTTCAGCCGGATCATGGACCTATTCAGCTCCAGCTTGGATCAAGTCTTCAGCCGAATCATGGACCTCTTCAGCCCCCGCTTGGGCCAAGACTTCAGCCGGATCATGGACATCTTCAGCCCTGCTTGGGCCAAGACTTCAGCCGGATCATGGACATCTTCAGCCCCCGCTTGGGCTTGGATGAAGACTTCGGAGCCTGGACGGATCGGTGATACCCGGCGTGGTGAAGACAAGGTAGGGAGATCTTCAGGGGCTTAGTGTTAGGTTTATTTAAGGGGGGTTTGGGTTAGATTAGGGGTATGTGGGTGGTGGGTTTTAATGTTGGGGGGGTATTGCATGTTTTTTTTTACAGGCAAAAGAGCAGAATTCTTTGGGGCATGCCCCGCAAAAGGCCCTTTTAAGGGCTGGTAAGGTAAAAGAGCTTTTCAATTTTAATTTTAGAATAGGGTAGGGCATTTTTTATTTTGGGGGGCTTTGTTATTTTATTAGGGGGCTTAGAGTAGGTGTAATTAGCTTAAAATTGTTGTAATATTTTTATAATGTTTGTAAATTATTTTTTTATTTTTTGTAACTTAGTTCTTTTTTTATTTTTTGTACTTTAGTTAGTTTATTTAATTGTATTTATTTGTAGGGATTTGTATGTTATTAATTTATTTATAGTAGAGTTTTAGGTTTAATTGTAGATAATTGTAGGTAGTTTATTTAATTAATTTATTGATAGTGTAGTGTTAGGTTTAATTGTAACTTAGGTTAGGATTTATTTTACAGGTAATTTTGTAATTATTTTAACTAGGTAGCTATTAAATAGTTATGAACTATTTAATAGCTATTGTACCTGGTTAAAATAAATACAAAGTTGCCTGTAAAATAAATGTTAATCCTAAAATAGCTGCAATATAATTATTATTTATATTGTAGCTATATTAGGGTTTATTTTACAGGTAAGTATTTAGCTTTAAATAGGAATAATTTATTTAATAAGAGTTAATTTATTTCGTTAGATTTAAATTATATTTAACTTAGGGGGGTGTTAGAGTTCGGGTTAGAGTTAGCTTTAGGGGTTAATACATTTATTATAGTAGCGGTGAGGTCCGGTCGGCAGATTAGGGGTTAATTATTGTAGGTAGCTGGCGGCGACGTTGTGGGGGGCAGTAAGTGTAAGGTTAGGGGTGGTTAGACTCGGGGTTCATGTTAGAGTGTTAGGTGCAGACTTAGGAAGTGTTTCCCCATAGGAAACAATGGAGCTGCGTTAGGAGCTGAACGCTGCTTTTTTTTCCAGCTCAAACTGCCCCATTGTTTCCTATGGGGGAATCGTGCACGAGCACGTTTTTGAAGCTGGCCACGTCCGTAAGCACCGCTGGTATTGAGAGTTGCAGTGGCGGTAAATTATGCTCTACGCTCCTTTTTTGGAGCCTAACGCAGCCATTCTGTGAACTCTAAATACCAGCGGTATTTAAAAGGTGCGGGGGGGAAAAAACAGCATTAGCTACGCGGGTCGTTACAGACAAAACTCTAAATCTAGCCGTTAGGATACAATAATTGTCAGAATTGCAGTAATCAAGGAGGGAAATGATAAGTGGGTGGATAAGAATCTTAGTTGTGTCTTGAATGAGGAATTAGGGAATTTTAGAGATGTTTTTAGGTGGAAGCAGCTAACATAGCAGCAGGCCCGAGGGGTAGAGGTGATAAGAGAGTTATCCACAGCAAGTGAGATTTGGGTAACGGGGAGATTGGCAGAAGGAGAAAATAGAAGAAGCTTAGTATAGATGTTTAGTTTTAGGTAGTGAGAAGCCAAACAGGAAGTGATACTAGATAGGTAGTTGGAATCAGGAGGGAAGAAGATATACCTGGACTGTAGGGGCGCGATCCGATATATACGGCATAGTTTTCAGCGCAAGCAAGGGAACCCACGCCGCCCGTAATTTCACCTCGCAATTTGAGCTATCCAATATACTGCGCCGTCAGATGCTAAACTGGCGTAAGTATGAAAAACCAGCGATCAACTAAAATGTGCGCAAATATACATTTTAGTCGTCGCAAGTACTTACGCCAGTATTTTGTTCACGTAAAGTCTCAATAAAGAGTAGTTTGATGCAAATTAGCTATGAATCGTAAAAAATAACCGCCAGCTCTAAAAGATGCGCCACGTAATTACGCGATTCAAAAAATGGTTCTTGGAGCTACAGCACACTACAGTGAGTATAGTGATTATTAGTAAGAGCAGTGAGAGAGGCGCAATTCATAAAAGTTAGTTAGGTCGGATTTTTGCATTTGTCTTTGGTTAAAGCCTGTACATTTACTTACACTTTTTTTTACATATTCCACACATTTTGCATACATACATATACAAAATACACAACACTTTTTTTTTCTAACACCTCACACATTTTATTTATCTTTTACAGTGTGATAGGCTGAGTGTTTTTCGTTGTGATTGTGTGTGATTGAAGTGGGAGTGAGTGTGAGTGTGTGAGTGTGTGTAGTTTGAGGATGACAGGGAGAGCTAGGGCGGAGGGGAGGAGGGGAGTTGCAGGGAGAGGATTATGGACAGGAGGAGCAGCAGGGTCCCCGTCAGGGAGTAAGTGGAGTGGGGAGAGGGAGAGCCAGAAGGGAGGATGGGAGTGGGGCTGCCCCGAGACCAGGCACACATAGAAGAGGGATAGAGGGTGCACATGGGGATAGAAGGTGGGAGGAGGGAGAGGATAGGGAGGAAGCCACACCAGGGATATCCCAGGGAGGAAGCCAGGTGGCCCAGGACGATGAGTGCATGAGGTGCCAGAACTTCTCTTTTGCTGAAAATCTAGCGCTAGTCCAGGCCGTCATGGAGAACCACACTGCCCTCTTTGGCCAAGAGAAGGGCAAAGGAGTTGCCTGAAGGCGTAGGGATGCATGGCTGTTGGTCGAGGAGGCAGTCAACAGCGTGGCCCAGCAGAGGAGGAATGTCGATGGGCTAAAGAAAAGATGGAACGACTTCAAGAGGCGGGTGAAGGAGAAAATGGGCCAAGAAGCCATGTACCAGAGGGGAACAGGCGGTGGTCCTCCCCAGGAGGCTGAATACAATGAATGGTAGGAGATAATACGCAGGTCCCTGAGCGTCACAGCAGTCCGTGGACTTCCAGGGGCTTGTGACTCATGGGCTGCAACATCAGCACAGCATGCTGGTGAGCAACATCCCACACACCAGTATTATATGTATTTGAGATATAACATCCTTTAATGTCACACATCCATGTACACAATGAGGAGCATGGTATTTGGCCTACTAACAAAAACATCTACAATTATATTTCACATTAAAGGGACATTAAACCAAATCTTTTTATTTCATTATTCAAATAGAGAATACAGTTTTAAACAACATCCCAATTTACTTCTATTGTTTAATTTGCTTCATTATTCTGATATTCTTTGTTTATTAAATCTCAATGCACATGGGTGAGCCAATCACATGAGGCATTGATGTGCAGCCACCAATCAGCAGCTTCTGAGCCTATCTAGATATGCTTTTCAGCAAAGAATATCAAGAGAATGAAGCAAATTAGGTAATAGAAGTAAATTAGAAAGTTGTTTAAAATTGCATGATCTAGCTGAATCATGAAAGAATAAAAATGGGTTTAATGTCCATTTAATGCTACTTAACACATTGAAATTCATGATATGAAGTGGAATAGTGAAATACTAACATGTCTCAGAGTAACACAGGCCACAAGCCACATGTAGAGTTTTCAGTAAATGGACACTATAGCCATCACAATACTTTTAGCTCAAGAAAGCATGTTATGTGCCTACATCAGGCTAAAGGAAATTGTGTGACCATAGTGTCACTTAAAGAACACATTTTCTCCATCACTGACATGTACACATAACTATTGTATGAAACACATACATGTATACTTTGCATATTAAAATCCCTCGTATCACAAATCACAATGTGCACATGCATGTTATAGAGTTTTACATGAGAATGAGTATAGCCCCTAGCATGTATCAATGTACATTGTATGCCCACATGGATATATATATGATTGTACTAATACCTCTCATCATTTGACTCCTCCACAGAACCTCCTGTCACCAGGGTGCAAACGGGCATGCATCCACCGCAACCACCAGTCCAGAGAATGCCTCCACCACAACCACCAGTCCAGAGAATGCCTCCACCACAACCACCAGTCTAGAGAATGCCTCCACCGCAACCACCAGTCCAAAGAATCCATCAACAAGGACAGTATGTTCCCAGGCATGAGCTGGGTTGGATTGCCTCTGTTGAGGAGCCAGATGTCATGCCACCAACATTGGCAGATGAGCCCTGGCAGGATCCCTAGCCGGAGGATTGTTCTTTTGGCTTTGAGGGGGAGCCAAGTCAGCCCCAAAGGGTACATGTCTTTACCCCCCCCCCCCCCAATATCAGGCCAGTCAGGGCTTTTACGTACAGGACATGCAAACTGGACAGGCTGAGTAGTCGCACACCAGTCGGCAATGGGACTACCAGTCCACCCAGAGAGCTCCACCGTTCGCTTCCCTTGGAAGAGCTCCAGCATCTGAAGAGGAGCATATAGCTGCATTTGTCCCTGATGCAGCACCAGATGTAGAAGTTCCTCATGCAGCTCCAGCTGTAGTAGTTCCTCATGCAGCACCAGCTGTAGAAGTTCCTCATGCAGCTCCAGCTGCAGTAGTTCCTCATGCAGCACCAGCTGTAGAAGTTCCTCATGCAGCTCCAGCTGTAGTAGTTCCTCATGCAGCACCAGCTGTAGAAGTTCCAGATGCAGCACCAGCTGTAGTAGTTCCAGATGCAGCAGAAGCTGAGGATGTTCCAGATGCAGCAGAAGCTGAGGATGTTCCAGATGCAACAGCAGCTAGAGGTGAACCTGCGCCTAGAATCCCTGCTGGTCAACAGCCTGTAGATCCTCTGTATTCTCCCATGGGCGACGAATACATTTCCCTCCAGAGGAGGCTCACAGCAAGCTGCGAGAGAATACAGAGAGACCAACGCAGGTTTTACAGGAGCCAACAGACTTTACTCCAGCGTTCCATTGAGCTGCAACGGGACATGGCAGCATCTTTAAATGGTATAGTCCAAAACCAGTCTCAGATGATGAGAGTTATTTCGGATATGCAGATGCAGACTGACAACAGATGGAGGGAACAAAACCAACTGTTGGGTGTGTTGGTGGAGCATTTCACACACCAGCAGGACACTGCCTCCAGCCTCTCATCTGTGGCCAGCACTCCTGCAGAATCCTCTGAATCCACACAACCCAGGAGACCCAGGAGAGCCACTCCAGGCACCTCAGCCCCCTCATCTAAGAAGCCTAAAAAAAAATAATATTGTTATATTTCAGCATAAATCTTGTCCTCTGTTATTTACCATATAATTGTCATCCACATCCATGTGAGGTGTGTTTTAGTACACTAATATTGTTAAAACATATAATAAGGCCTGTGTGGAAATGGCCCAAAAAAGGTAATATCATCATGTTTATGACATATTCATGTTCTATAAACCACATCACATAGTTATTCTGAGAACTAGAAGGGTGCAAACGCACTACACAAATATTTGGGGGATGCCAGTAAAATGCCTACTGTCGGTAGACCTTATTTGTTGGCTGGAGTGCTTATGCATAAGACAATGGTTTTGAACACTATTAGTTAAAAAAAGGAATTGTAACTCGCTGCAGGATGCATTTTGATAGCACTTCCTTCTCCCCGGGGAGAAGGAAATGCTATAAAAATGCATCCTGCAGCGAGTTAAAATTCCTTTTTTTAACTAATAGTGTTCCACATCACATAGTTGTGTATGAAGGGTACATATAGTGATATTCAATTATAAGATGTAAATCAAGGTTTCTCACATCCAATAGAAATTGACACATGTGCAGGGATAGGCACGAGCCAAGGCTATGGCGGACATTTTCTAAGGTAAAGACCTTTAGTGAAGGACACCTTGCCTATCCCTGCACATGGGTATATATATCTAAATAATATTGTTTTTACAGAAGGTGTGAACATAAGGTATAAACATCCATTTTCATTCTTCTAAATGATAGTCAATAAATCATAGTGACCAAAACATGAATTAAACTAATGATATATTTTCAGTAATTAGGGAGGTTAAGGGAATGGGGGTGGGATGTAGTAGGTTCACTTACATGCAGTGGAAATCCACAGTATGTAATTCGATGACCAGCTGCAGCAAGGGCAGCACCATCACCATGGACCTCAGCAGCAACTATAGAATCAGCATGTGTAGACGGAACAACAGGGGATTGTAGAGCTTCCAGCACCCCTTGTGCCCAATGATGCACCCTTGTGCCCAATGATGCACCCCTTGTGCCCCATGATGCACCCTTGTGCCCCATGATGCACCCCTTGTGCCCCATGATGCAACCTTGTGCTTAATGATGCACCCCTTGTGCCCCATGATGCACCCCTTGAGGTTAACTATTTGTGATCAAGCTGCTGATATGTATGTTGTTGAGCATGCATTTGCTAAGCCTTCAGAGAGTTACATTGGTTTCTAAGTCAGTGCAAGGGTTGCTGCGCCTGCAATTTGTGGCGAGATGAGAATGGAGTAGATTTTCTGAAATCTGCGCGCGTAAGTCCTTACGCTGTATATTGGATACCAAACTGTGAGTGTTTTGTATGTCAGTCTATGGGCCAAATAACTACGGGCAAAGGCAGAAATATACGCGCGTAACTTCTAAGTTACGCCGTATATAGGATACCAAACCCGCGCAAAATTTGGCGTCGCCAGATTTTGCGGGCGACGATTTATATCGGATCGTGCCCTAGAAGGGTAGATTTAGGTGTCATCAGCATACAGATGATACGGAAACACAACAAACTTGATTAAGGAGCCAAGAGATGATGTGTAGACTGAAAATAGGAGGAGGAGGAGCCAGAGAAGGTTAGAGAGGTATGGGGAAAGCCACAATAGAGCTGTGTTACAAACACCCAAGGATTGAAAGTTGTGGAGCAGTAGTGGATGGTCAACATTATCAAAGGCTGCAAATAAGTCTAAAAGTATTAGCATGGAGTAGTGACTTCTAAACTTGTTAATAAGCAGGTAATTTGTCACCTTGGTGATGGCAGTTTCATTATCAATTTGGGAGTATTATCAAGCAATATATAGGCTAAAACACTGTTACACAAAACATATGACCTATTATATGGTTACACATTTTAGATAAATATATATTTTCTAGTACTATAGTTGCCAAAGTGAAGCTTTCTATATGCAACGATCTTGAAACCTGGTTTTGATTTCAGGTCTCTCCTTATTAATTCTCTGGTAACTCATTCTAAATTTTACAATTGATTCTTATTATTAACATTTCACTTCAAGTTTTTTACAACAATGCTTATTATTATTTATTTATTTTAAGAATTTATATACTTTCAAATTAAATGTATTTATTTTTCACAGTATTCAAATTTTTCATCATGCTACATTTCAATAAATAAATGCAAAATATTACAAGCCATGAATACTTTTTGTCTTAATAACCCACCTAAAACCATTACTGATAAAAGAAAGAATTCATATAGGACCTTGGCTTTTTTATATATAAAAAAAGCAAAAGGCTGGAAAATTCTTAAAGAGTCTCATGTGTATACCATTCATACGTTCAAATTGCCTGTCATTTAGAAACTCAAAAGGCACTTTTTATATTCTACTGATTCAAAATACATGTACAAGATCAAAGACCCACTAAGACTTTTATGAGTCTTCAGATTCCACTCCCTTTTCAGATAAGTATCTCTCAATTCTTGGAAATCTATCCATTCTGCTGAGGAGTCTAAAGCTTACAGCCAAATATCCTTCCCCTAGACCTAAATTATTAGATTTTGAAGTAATCCTTATTTAGACCTAAATGATATTCTGCATCTCAGTTCTTCATAATGGTACAACTAATAACAGAGTGGTAAATATTTTCATTATTATATCTGAAAAACACTTTCAGGACAGTCTACTTCATTTTTATTTTGAAGCAAACAGTCTTTTAAACCCATTCCATAGCAAATAAATGGTCTAAAGGGTATTTGTTAGTACTTCTTTGTATAGTTTAATTTTTTTTTGTGACTGGACATAAAGGGCCACTAAACCCAAAATCTTTCTTTCATGATTCAGATAGAGAATACAAATTTAAACAACATTACAATTTACTTCTATTGTTTATTTTGCTTCATTTTTTAGATAACATTAGTTGAAGAAAAAGCAATGCACAAGGGTAAGCCAATCAGACAAGGCTTCTATGTGCAGCAACCAATCAGCAGCTACTGAGCATATCTAGATATGATTTTCAGCAAAGAATATCAAGAGAATAAAACAAATGAGATAATAGAAGTAAATTAGAAAGATGTTTAAAATTGCATTCTCTTTCTAAATCATGAAAGAAAAAAATGTGGATTTCATGTCCCTTTAAAGTATATAAGAGGTTATCCTAATAAGCCTTGAGGTACAGAACGTCTCTAATATTAAAGGACCACTAAACACAAATTGTTAAACTACATGATTTTGAACCTCCATATCTAAGAATAATTGTGCAATAAAAACTGCAGCTTTATTTTGTCAAATTAATATACACCTATAGATTTAGAGTTCTGCGGTAGCCGTCAAAACCAGCGTTAAGGGCTCCTAACACTGCTTTTTACCACCCGCTGGTATTTAGAGTCAGTCAGGTAAGTGTAACGCTCACTTTCCAGCCGCAACTTTTCTATACCGCAGATCCCCTTACGCCAATTGCGTATCCTATCTTTTCAATGGGATCTTCCTTGGCTGATCGGAACAGCCAATAGAATGCGAGCTCAATCTGATTGGCTGATCCAATCAGCCAATCGGATTGAACTTGAATCTGATTGGCTGATTCAATCGGCCAATCAGATTTTTCCTACCTTAATTCCGATTGGCTGATAGAATCCTATCAGCCAATCGGAATTCGAGGGACGCCATCTTGGATGACGTTATTTAAAGGAACCTTCATTCGTCGTTAGTCCGTCGGTGAGGAAGGATGGCTCCGCGTCGGCTGCTTCAAGATGGACCCGCTCCACTCCGGATGGAAGAAGATAGAAGATGCCGCCTGGATGAAGACTTTGGACCCTCTGGAGGACCTCTTCTTGCCGGATAGGATGAAGACTTCAGACCCTCTTCTGGATGGATCGGTGATACCCGGCTGGGTGAATACAAGGTAGGGAGATCTTCAGGGGCTTAGTGTTAGGTTTTTTAAGGGGGGTTTGGGTCGGTTAGATTAGGGGTATGTGGGTGGTGGGTTGTAATGTTGGGGGGGGTAATGTATGCTTTTTTTACAGGCAAAAGAGCTGATTTCTTTGGGGCATGCCCCGCAAAAAGCCCTTTTAAGGGCTGGTAAGGTAATAGAGCTGTTAACTTTTTATTTTAGAATAGGGTAGGGCATTTTTTTATTTTGGGGGGCTTTGTTATTTTTTAGGGGGCTTAGAGTAGGTGTAATTAGTTTAAAATTATTTTTTTATTTTTTGTAATTTAGTGTTTGTTTGTTTTTTTAATTTAGTGTTTGTTTGTTTTTTGTAATTTAGTTTAGTTGATTTAATTGTAGGCAATTGTAGGTAGTTTAGTTAATTAATTTATTGATAGTGTAGTGTTAGGATTAATTGTAATTTAGGTTAGGATTTATTTTACAGGTAATTTTGTAATTATTTGAACTAGGTAGCTATTAAATAGTAAATAACTATTTAATAGCTATTGTACCTAGTTAAAATAAATACAAAGTTGCCTGTAAAATAAATATAAATGCTAAAATAGCTACAATATAATTATTCGTTATATTGTAGCTATATTAGGGTTTATTTTACAGGTAAGTATATAGCTTTAAATAGGATTAATTTATTTAATAAGAAATAATTTATTTTGTTAGATTTAAATTATATTTAATTTAGGGGGGTGTTAGGGTTAGGGTTAGACTTAGCTTTAGGGGTTAATACATTTATTATAGTAGCGGCGAGGTCCGGTCGGCAGATTAGGGGTTAATACTTGAAGTTAGGTGGCGGCGATGTTAGGGAGGGCAGATTAGGGGTTAATAAAATTTATTATAGGGTTTGCGAGGCGGGAGTGAGGCGGTTTAGGGGTTAATACATTTATTATAGTGGTGGCGAGGTCCAGTCGGCAGATTAGGGGTTAATAAGTGTAGGTAAGGTAGCGGGTAGCGGCGACATTGGGGGGGCAGATTAGGGGATAATGAATATAATGTAGGTGTTGGCGACGTTGGGGGCAGCAGATTAGGGGTTCATAGGGATAATGTAGGTTGCGGCAGGGTCCGGAGCGGCAGATTAGGGGTTAATAATAAAATTCAGGGTTCAGCGATAGTGGGGGCGGCAGATTAGGGGTTAATAAGTGTAAGGTTAGGGGTGTTTAGACTCGGGGTACATGTTAGGGTGTTAGGTGCAGACTTAGAAACTGTTTCCCCATAGGAAACAATGGGGCTGCGTTAGGAGCTGAACGCTGCTTTTTTGCAGGTGTTAGGTTTTTTTTTCAGCTCAAACTGCCCCATTGTTTCCTATGGGGAAATTGTGCACGAGCACGTTTTTCAAGCTGGCCGCTACCGTAAGCAACGCTGGTATTGAGAGTTGAAGTGGCGGTAAATTATGCTCTACGCTCCCTTTTTGGAGCCTAACGCAGCCCTTCAGAGAACTCTAAATACCAGCGTTATTTAAAAGGTGCGGGGGGGAAAAAACACACGTAACTAACGTACCCCTTCTAACGCAAAACTCTAAATCTAGGTGATATTGTTTTATATTTATTAATTTAACTGATTTCCCTGTCCCCAGAACAAAATAATCCTTGCTAACCAATCACAAATTATTATTTAGATATTATACCCATTACCCAGTTTTGCACAACCAACATTTTTATATTAATATACTTTATAACATCTACAACTCGAAAATCTCTGCCTGTTTCTAAGCCCCTGCAGGCCACCTTTATCTCAGTGCATTTTAGACTAGTTCATGTGTGCCATATTAGATAATATTGTGCTCACTCCTGTGGAGTTACGCATAAGCCGGCACTGATAGGCTTAAATACAACTTTGTAAATAGCACTGAGATAAAGGGGCAGTCTGCAGAGGCTTAGATACAAGATAATCACAGAGGTAAAAAGTATATTAATATAATTGTGTTGGATATGCAAAGCTGAGGAATGGGTAATAAAGGGATTATACATCTTTTTAAACAATAACAAATTTCAAGTCCCTTTAAGGGAAGAATGCCCTCATCCACACATTCTTTTTATTGCTTCAGCCACGGACAAAAATACTTTAAAATGTATTGGCACGTACTAAAATTAAACAACCATTAAACTTGACATTTCAACAATGTATAAAATGTTTCATTATTGCAAGTGAAATATTATTGCAATATACATTCATTATTTATTTTGCTGCTTTTTATTGTAAAATATATCTAAAAGTTGTGCATGTTTAATTTTCTCCCAGGGTGGTCTGGGTTAATACTTTTAGGCAATTTATGTGAGCTTTTGTTGACTTCACCTCCCCCTAAGATTCTCAGAAGTCACATGTTTGTAAAAGGTGGATTAATAGATTTGCATCAACAATCATGATAGGAAAAGCATTCTTTGCAATAGTAACTAAGTTACTCCTACTCCAAAATGGCCTTCCAAAACACTGCCTCTCCTCCCTTCAATCTATTATGAATGCTTCTGCTAGACTCATCCACCTAAGTCGCCGATCTACATCAGCTGCTCCACTCTGCCAGTCTCTACACTGGCTCCCCATACACTCCTGATTACAATTTAAAGTATTAACCCTAACTTACAAATCAGTCAACAGTCTAACTCCCAACTATATTTCCTCTCTCATTGTAAAATATTCCCCATCCCGTCCTCTTCAATCAACCTCTGACCTACGTCTCTACACTCCTGTTATCTCTACATCCCACTCCCACCTCCAAGACTTTGCACTGCTGCTCCTGTCCTCTGGAACTCTCTACCCCACTCCATAAGACTGTCTCCAACCTTGTATAGCTTCAGACGATCCTTGAAAACTCACCCATTCAGAGAGGCTTAACATCTCTCATCCTAACCAAACTAATACATGTACATCAACTGCCTGACTCACTGCTGCAACTACAACCGATGTAACAAGCTACCCCAACCTTATGTCTCTGCACCCTAAACGTATAGACTGTGAGCTCTCCGGAGCAGGGCCCTCTACCTCCTGTATTAGATTTGTTTAGTTTTGTTATGTTTTGTATTTTATCGCAAATCAAATCTTTGTCATTGTATACCCCTATCATTGTGCCCAGCGCTACGGAATTTGGCGGTGCTATACAAATAAATGATAATAATAATAATAAGTTGAATCAGTGCTAAACCACCTTATGGGAAGAGATAAGGGCAGGCTTCCCCAGTCACTCTCAACTGCACATGTGCAAACAGAGTTTGTTCTATATCTGATGAATAATTTGTGATTGGTTAGCAAGGATTATTTAGTTCTGGGGGACAGGGAAATCAGTTAAATAAATAAACATAAAACAATATTATAATTTGACAAAATAAAGCTGCAGTTTTTATTGTACAATTATTCTTAGATATGGAGGTTCAAAATCATGTAGTTTAACAATTTGTGTTTAGTGGTCCTTTAATATTAGAGAAGTTCTGTACCTCAAGGCTTATCAGGATAAACTCTTATATACTTTGTCCAGTCACAAAAAAAAATTAAACTATACGAAGAAGTAAGTACTAATAAATACCCTTTAGACCACTTTGTTGCTATGGAATGGGCTCAAAGGACTGTTTGCTTTATGGGGAATGCAAATCCACCGAAGCTACAGAAAGGTCCTGTATTATTTCTAGAAGAATTAACTACAAACTAGCAGATTAAGGACCTGATATTCATAACCTCTCTGCTCAGGCTAGATATTCTAAAATGTCTCGTTGGTACAGTGAGGGCCTTAAAAAAATTGTATCTTGAGAAATGTTTATGTTGCCATGTAGTGTTCTTTATGTGAAACAGAGACTCCTACATTACAATACAAGGTCTAAAAAAATCCCAAAGATTTGTGTGATTTTATTACAAGGACAGAGACTCCTATTTTGCAATAACTTTTCCTTTACTGAACAGACAGCAATTAAAAGCATTGAAAATTTGAATAAATAATACAGAAAAATTCAACCAATGAGGTTACAGTAACAGGTTATGTAACTAGATAACAGCCAATAAGATAACATGCAAAGGTATAAGAGGTAACAGTCCCAACAGCTAATCCTCTTTTCACTTTGCTGAACAGACGTTAAGTATATTTTAATTTCATTGTTGAATACATAAATTGTTTATTTGTTGTTTTAATACAATTCTTATTTTTATGCTTTTGTACTTACATTGTGTTTATTACACTGCTTATTGCCGTTTTTTACCATATATAAATCCTAATTTTCATGTCTTATCAATTTGCTTACTTCTGTATTAAACTCACAGTTCGTTTGGTAATTTATTACTTCCTTTATATTTTCGTTGCGTTTTTAACTTTCATTCCTTGTCTCCTTGCTCCTCCGGTTACTCTGTCCTTCTGCAAGGGTTTATTCATAGTCGGCCCTTATCTCCGCCCCTGTTAGTGACGCATCACACTTTCTTTTCCCGCCCTCAGTCCTGTCACTTTCAGTCATCCCTTCAGCCGTTCCTGCTTATTAACAAGTTTAGCAACTTTTGTTGCAAGCTTGTCAGGTTTTATTATACAAGGTCCTCAGTTCGATTCCCTGTAACTGCCTAGAAATATATAATTTGGTTTTAGTTTTTTATTCAAAATTTATTCTAATTCAATTATATATATTTACTAAGCTGAATATTAATTTTATTATTTCAACATCATTATAATTTGCTTATTTTAACATGTCTAATGAAAACATTTCTGATGTTTCTATGGCTTCCCTTCAACAACAGATGCAGTCTGTAATGGTTGCAGTTAATACCTCTGGCTGGCCAAATTCACAGAAAAGCAACCAGTAAAAAAAAACATTTAAATTCTAATCCTAATGAAAATTCAACTGTCATTTCTACTGATAAATTAAATAAAAGCCTGCATAGTTCAGACAATGAGTCAGCGCTTATAAAAAATTTACAAAATGATTCCTCTGAGGATTCTGATAATGTTTCTTTTAAACCCAAGAAACAAAAACTAAAGCGCAAGTTTTATGTTGACACTGTTTCAACAACTGAGTCAGACGACTCCTATACTTCTGACAAATTTTATGATAATGATGAAAATAAAGATGAAAATAATGATTCTCTTTATGAGGATGTTTCAGACTCATCATCCTCAAACAATGATTCCCCTAAATATAAAAGATCTAAGAAATCTAATAAATCCAAAAAACCTATATTATTAGATAATGCTGGGGAATCTTATTTAGACCCTGATGACATAGAACATCCCAGGTCCTCTAATTGGAGACCGTCTAAAAGAGTTTCTAAGTTTGTTGCTTTCTATATAAGGAGACCTCTTTCTAAAAAATCAAAGAGTATTTTAAGGGCTGAGTGCCCTAGGCCAAAGTTACCTAGTTTGGCTCATGCCACTCCTGAAATTGACCTTAACTTATTAAAATTTATTGGGACCAAGAATTTTAATATCAGAAAAGGACCTGACAGGTTTCTAAAGGCCTGCCAAGACAAATTGTTGGACACTCTGGGTCCAGTTACCAAATTATTAGAGTTGTCTGAGGACACAATTTCTAAAGATTCTCAGGTTGACCCTTCAGTGATTAAACAATGGGTTCAATGTTTAGTATATTTAATTGGTGATTCCAATTCTGCAATATCCTGTCAAAGAAGGAGACTTCTACTAAGGAAAATTGATCCCAAATTATCTGACTTTGCACCCAAAGAAATGGGAAAAAAGGCTAAAGGCTTTTTATTTGGGGATGCTGGATTAAAATAATTATCTAATTATGTTTCTTCCTTGAATTCCCTTAATAAGATTAAGACCCAAACAAAGAAAATTTTTAATCAAAACAACAGAGTTTTTGACAGGGCCGGGAAAGGAAGAGGCCGCTTTCCTGGCCGCTCAGTTTTTTCCTCAAGGCCTTTCTTCCAGAACAACCCAGTGCCACCAACACCATTCAACAACTTCTTTCCTACAAGAAGTAGACAATGGCCTTCCAGAGCATTCAGAGGGAGACCTTCTAGAAGACCCTTCTCAAGTAAGTTTGAACATTTATCATTCCATACCTTTTTTCCCTCAAAAAGTAGGAGGCAGACTTGCCCTATTTATCCACAATTGGGAAAAAATAACACAAGATCCATGGGTACTTCAATCAGTGTCAGGTCTTCATCTACATTTAATATCAACCCCCTATCAGTCTTGCTTTCCAAATCCAATTTACTTCTCCCTTTCAGACTATCTACTTCTAGACCAAGAGATTTCAGATTTAGCCAAAAAACAAGCTATAGAATTAGCCCCACCAGGAAAAGATTCTTTCATCAGCAACATGTTTCTGGTCAAAAAGAAAGAAGGCTCTTTTCGCTCTGTTATAAACCTAAGAAATACATACAATCATTTCAAAATGGAAGGAATTCATCTCCTCAGGGACTGTCTTCTTTCAAAGGATTGGTTAGTCCGTCTAGATTTGAAGGATGCTTATCTTTCTGTTCCCATTCATCCTTCTTTCAGAAATTTTTTGAGATTTCTTTGGAGAAACAACCTTTGGCAATTTACATGCCTTCCTTTTGGACTTTCTTCTGCACCCTGGGCATTTACGAAGATACTTCGTCCTGTTGTTGCTTGGCTCCGTATGAGGGGTGTTCGTCTTATAATTTATTTAGACGACATCCTGATCATGCATCAAGAGCATCATTGTTTAATTTCTCATCTCAACTTAACCATAAATCTCCTTCAGAACTTGGGTTTTGTTATCAATTTCGACAAATCAGAAATCAATCCTTCCCAGTCTCTAAAATTTCTTGGTTTTCTCATAGACTCCCATTCTGCAACTTTGAGTCTTCCTTCAGACAAAATAAACAAAATAAAGAAAGAAATATCTTCTTTGCTCAAGAGACCTCTTTTTCCGATTCGGACTTTAGCCCGTATTATTGGGCTACTTTCCTCATCTATCCAAGCGATTTTTCCAGCTCCCCTTCATTACAGGGCTCTTCAAAGATTGAAGATATTTTATCTTCGACAAGGTTTCTCTTATTTTCACAAGATCTCTTTGTCCAAAGAAGCAAGATCAGAGTTATTATGGTGGTTAGCCAATTTAGAGGCTTGGAATGGGAGAGCCATTTTTGGTTGTTCTCCCGAGATAATACTGGAATCAGATGCCAGCAATTCAGGTTGGGGAGCCAGATTGGGTTCTTTCATCACAGGAGGAAAATGGTCTTCAGAGGAAAAGAATCTGCATATAAATTGTTTAGAACTTTTAGCAGGTTCTTTTGCTGTAAAGAGTTTTATTCATTCAGATCGTCCCATTTCTGTCTTACTCAAGATGGACAATATTTCTGCGGTCAGGTATCTCAACCGTTTAGGAGGTACTACATCAAAAATATTATCAGACCTAACTTCAGATTTTATTCATTCCTGCTTGGACCACAACATTCATATCCAAGCAGAGTATATTCCGGGTCAGAACAACATCATGGCAGATTGGGGTTCTCGTCACCTTCAAGACTCCAGCGATTGGAAACTGAATCTCAAAATTTTTCGAATTCTGTTTTTCCGCAGAGGTCCTTTTTCCATAGACCTCTTTGCCTCCCGATTGAATCATCAGCTGACTCCGTATTACAGTTGGAGGCCAGATCGCTTTGCTCTAGCAACGGATGCTTTCCTTCAGGAATGGCCAGAGAAGGGAGCTTATGCATTCCCTCCTTTTTCAATGATCCCACGGACAATTTCGTTTGTCAGGAGGAATCTTATTTCAATTCTTCTCATAACTCCATGGTGGTCAGCTCAATCATGGTTTCCAGCTCTTCTAGAAATGTCTTACCTTCCTCCTCTTTTTCTTCCCCTCCAACAAGATCTTTTATTGGACCCGACAGGACAACCCCACAACCTTGTGGTTCAACGATCCCTTCATCTGATTGCTTGGATGATTTCAGGGGTTCCTGGTCGTTCGAAGGTCTTTTGGAAGAGGCTAAATCGCTACTCCGAGAATCTTGGGCACCAGGTACTAAGAAATTATACAGATATGCATGGCTCAGATGGTCTGATTGGTGCAGTGGCAGAAATTTGGATCCCTTTTCAGCTCCTGTGAATGAAGTCATTAACTATTTAACATCTTTATTTAAATCAGGTTTAGCATATAGGTCTATTAATATTGCTAGATCTGAAATATCAGCAGGACATTACCTTATTGCTGATATTCCTATTGGTCAGTTATCCTCTGTTAAAAAACTACTTAAGGCCATTAGAGTTAAAAAACCTCCCGTTCCTAGACATTCTTATTTCTGGGATGTAGATTTATTAATCAATCTGTTTAATAATTGGCCTCTTAATAAAGACCTTTCTCTCAAACAGTTAACTTGTAAATTAGCCACTTTATTATGTTTACTTTCCTGTAAAAGGGTTTCTGATGTTAGAGCTATAGATTATAATTCCAAGATGTTTACTCCTCAAGGTGTAGTTTTCTCTTTATCTAGAAGAACTAAATCTTTATCCTCCTCTATCTTTTATCCTTACTTTTTTGAGTATCCTAAATTATGTGTGGTTTCTTGTCTGAAAAAGTATGAATCCAGAACTTTACCTTTCAGATTATCTTCCTCCACTTCTCAACTTCTTGTTTCTTTTGTTGCTCCTCATCTTTCTGTTTCTACTACTACAATTAGTAGATGGGTTAAATGGATTATGTCTTTAGCAGGTGTAGAAGACAAATTTTCAGCTCATTCAGTTAGAGGAGCTTCTGCTTCTAAAGCATTTATCAAGTCTGCTTCATTACAAGAAATTCTTAATGCAGCAGATTGGTCCTCTGATTCGGTTTTTCGTCAGTTTTATTTTAAACCAATTTCTTCCATTCAACATAGTCTTTTATCATAATCATTTTGCTTTAAACTTGCAAAATAGGAGTCTCTGTCCTTGTAATAAAATGACGATTATCCTAACATATGTGACGGTATAATCTAGATTTTATTAAAGAGACAGATGAGTATTTTCCCTCCCTTTTATTTATATGTACTTAATTATATTATTTACATTTTTTCCCTCCCAATTATTTGTGGGTGTATTATATTCTATATTATTATTATTTATATTTTATATTTTTCAGCTCAGAATTCTTCAAATCCAGGATTCCAGCAATAATCAAACCCTGATACCTCATGTAATATCACAAGATTCTTCTATTCTACAGAAAGTCTCCGGATCGCTTCAAGAAGTTTCTTATCATCTATGGAATCAACTTCTATCAATCAAGTTTTCTGTTCTCATCACAGTGCTGTTTTGTATTTTTGCCTGTGTATCTGAGTTTTGTTTCCTTTTTGTTCCTACTTTCTTTTTATTATTAGCAGCAAAGTTCAAAGAGGATTAGCTGTTGGGACTGTTACCTCTTATACCTCTGCATGTTATCTTATTGGCTGTTATCTAGTTACATAACCTGTTACTGTAACCTCATTGGTTGAATTTTTCTGTATTATTTATTCAAATTTTTCAATGCTTTTAATTGCTGTCTGTTCAGTAAAGGAAAAGTTATTGCAAAATACTCGTCTCTGTCTCTTTAATAAAATCTAGATTATACCGTCACATATGTTAGGATAATCGTCATTTCTCAACATGCCGGCGAGGTTTTAAATATCAGGCCCTAAGTCATTACTGAAATAGGCCAAGATTCTGAAAATGTATAATTTGGTGAACAGTGTTTCAAGGAATGAATTAATTACATTAAAACCTTTAACTCTCTTAAAGTGATGGTCAAATCGATTAGTTTAGCCAACTTTAATAAAATCTTAAGAACCTGAACCACATAATTATATTTTTTTTATAAAAGTACCTTCCTTTTAAATATTTTATATTAAATTACCTGTCAATCATCACCCTTACCTCCCCCCACGATGGCTCTTGGAATCCTTTGTTAAAGAGCAAAGAGTTCAAACTTTTTTATTTGCTGACAGGTATCACATGATAGAAGGGAGAAAAAAGGAGGCGCCACAATAGTGTGAGATCGTAGATATAGGGGACCCCCACAAAACGATACAAGATCACTTACAAGATTATAAGCACTTGAGAAGTGCCACAGGTGCAGGCTGAACTATTCAAAGCTGTCCAGCGAGCTTATCCTCACGATCCGAAAGCCAAAGGGTAAAATTCAGATTCCCCCACATGTACTGAGGTCGGAGATGAGCCAAGTATTGATGTGGATTCCCATTCAGGGAAAAAAACAGCTCATGTGGTGCTAAAAGTTAGAAGCTCCTAGTTTAGCTCTGTTGATGAGGTTAGGCGAAGAAACCCATTGAAAGGTAGTGTTTTTCCAATGCATTTGTTAATGCAGCGTCTTCAAAAATTTTGAAGACGCTGCATTAACAAGTGCATTGGAAAAACACTACCTTTCAATGGGTTTCATCGCCTAACCTCATCAACAGAGCTAAACTAGGAGCTTCTAACTAATGTGGTGCTAAAAGTTAGAAGCTCCTAGTTTAGCTTTGTTGATGAGGTTAGGCGATGAAACCCATTGAAAGGTAGTGTTTTTCCAATGCATTTGTTAATGCAGCGTCTTCAAAAATTTTGAAGACGCTGCATTAACAAGTGCATTGGAAAAACACTACCTTTCAATGGGTTTCATCGCCTAACCTCATCAACAGAGCTAAACTAGGAGCTTCTAACTTTTAGCACCACATGAGCTGTTTTTTTCCCTGAATGGGAATCCACATCAATACTTGGCTCATCTCCGACCTCAGTACATGTGGGGGAATCTGAATTTTACCCTTTGGCTTTCGGATCGTGAGGATAAGCTCGCTGGACAGCTTTGAATAGTTCAGCCTGCACCTGTGGCACTTCTCAAGTGCTTATAATCTAGTAAGTGATCTTGTATCGTTTTGTGGGGGTCCCCTATATCTACGATCTCACACTATTGTGGCGCCTCCTTTTTTCTCCCTTCTATCTGCAGATCGTCGCTGGTGCCATCAGCCTTGGAAGGAGTGTTTGCTGCCGCATACCCGCTAATTAGTGGACATCTGGAGGAAAGAATCTCCATTACATGAACTGTGTATGAGGACTATACGTACACTCTATAATACCTGGGTACCTTATTGTATGTATCCTGCATTGCTATGCAATATCTTCACCAATATGTGTCTTTAATATCACTTGTTACTATTGTGTGTTTTTAATATCACTAGCATTGATAGTAACTTGGTCTTAGCAACATTGTATTTGTTGTTTGAGGTATATTGAAATCGTGCTCTCTAATAGAAGGACACATTATACATCACTTTTTGGCACTGTATATTACGCTATATTGCGTCCACATATACCACATTTTTATATATGTTTTTATATATATTTTTTTTATATATATATATCCAATACCAGTTCTGTATCACATACATCACGCACATCTCGAATTCCTTGTCCTTTGTTGAAGAGGTTACTAAGGATACTGAGATATATAAAAAAATTTGTATGTCCTTTTTTGTATGCACTTTATTTGTGTGCACCATATCTAGGCGCCTTCACTTTTCTATATCACATTAGGTATCACATGATACAGGGGACAGGACAATGAAAGGAAACTTTTACATTCCTAAAAAAAATAATCAAAATAAGTGTTGTGTTTTTGTATAATTGTATTGTATTAAAAAGGACAGTCAACTCAAATTTTGTTATTGTTTAAAAAGATAGATAATCTCTTTATTACCCATTCTCCAGTTTTGCACGGCCAACATGGTTATATTTATACACTTTTTACCTCTGTGATTACCTTGTATCTAAGCCTCTGCAGAATGCCCCTTTATCTCAGTGCTATTTACAAAGTTGTAATTAAGCCTATCAGTGCTGGCTCATGCGTAACTCTACGGGAGTGATTACCTTTTATCTAAGCCTCTTCTGACAGCCTTCCTGATCTTATGACTTTTTATTTATTATCTATTGACTTGCATTTAAGCCAATAAGTGCTGTGTTGTGCACAACACACGGGCGTAAGCACAAATGTTATCTATATGGCTCACATGAAATAGCACTCCCCTGTTGTGAAAAGCAAATAAAAAAAGCATGTCATAAGAGGATGTATTTAGTGACTTAGAAACATGCAGAAATTTAGAGGTTTAAAGGTTATAAATTATATTAATATAACAATGTTGGTTGTGCAAAGCTGGGGAATGGGTAGTAAAGGTGTTATCTATCTTTTAAACAATAACAATTTTTGTGTTTACTGTCCCTTTAATGGTCCTTTAACAAACACAATGCAAGGCAATGGCTTCTAATGCTAATGAGAGTAGAATGTATTAAAATATTCATTGATGCAAAGGAGGAAAAGCATAATTCTGTAACTATATAAATCCCTGGCAAATCCTCACCTTGAGTATGTGCGGTTCTGGGGACCAATTTTACAAATAGATGTTGCAGTAAAAAGTTCAGAGAAGGACCACAAAACTAATAAGGAGAATGGATGATTTAAACTTTGATGAGAGGTTAACCAAATTGTGTCTGTTAACTCTAGAAAAAAAGGTGCTTGAGAGGTGACATGATTACTTTATATAAATACTAGTTGGTAAGCCTGCCCAGAGGGCAGTCTATATGTTGTAAATACAAAAAATAAAAAATAGAACTACAGAAAAAAATAAACACATTATCCAAAATAAAAAAATTAAACCTAATCCCTATGAAAATAAAAAAATCCCCTCAAAATAAAAACACCCCCTAATCTAATGCTAAACTACCAATAGCCCTTAGAAGGGCATTTTGTTAAACAGCTCTTTCAAATTAAAAATAAACAAAGTCCCCTCTAACAGTAAAACCACCCACCCACCAAACCCCCCAAAATAAAAAAAAACTAACACTAACAAAACCTAAACTACCCATTGCCCTGAAAAGGGCATTTGTATGGGCATTGTCCTTAAAAGGGCATTTAGCTCTTTTTCACTGCCCTTAAAAGGGCATTTAGCTCTTTTAAGAAAGCCCAAAAAAACCTAAGTTAAAAAATAAAAACCTAACAACAAAGCCCCGAATAGGTACTCAGAAGTGTGGCGGAGAAGGTCTTCTTCCAGGCGGGTCCATCATCTTCATTAACAGCAAAGGCGGATTGGAGGGCCGGAGCGGTCTTCCCAGATGTGGCGGTCTTCAGCAGCGGTGGTCCTCTGCGACATGGAAGCGCCTCTTCATGCGATCGTCCATGGTATACTGAACAAAGAATGCAAGGTACCGCAATCAATTTGGGGTACCTTGCATTCCAATTGGCTGAATTTTTCAGAACAGCCAATAGGATTAGAGCTACTAAAATCCTATTGGTTGTTCATATTAGCCAATAAGATTTCAGTAGCTCTCATTCTATTGGCTGCTGAATTTTTTAAAACAGCCAATAGAATGAGAGCTACTGAAATCCTATTGGCTGTTCAAATTAGCCAATAAGATTTCAGTAGCTCTCATCCTATTGGCTGATTTTAATCATTTCAGCCAATAGGAATTCAAGGTACCCCAATAAATATGGGGTACCTTGAATTCTTTCTTCTGTGTGCGGCGGACGATTGCATGAAGAGGAACCTCCACGCGTTTGCCGAGGACCGCCGCCGCCAAGGAGTGCCACCACCGCCGAGGAGCACCACATCTGGGAAGACCGCTCTGGACCTCCGCTCCACTGTGCACCTTCGTTGTGGATGAAGATGATGGACTCGCCTGGAAGAAGACCTTCTCCGCCGGACTTCCGAAACCATGAATACCTATTTAGGGCTTTAGTGTTAGGTTTTTTATTTTTTAACTTAGTGTTTTTTGGGGCTTTCTTAAAAGAGCTAAATGCTCTTTTAAGGGCAATGCCCGTACAAATGTCCTTTTCAGGGCATTGGGTAGTTTAGGTTTTTTTAATGTTAGTTTTTTTGGGGGGGGTTACTGTTAGGGGGGACTTTGTTTATTTTAATGTAAAAGAGCTGTTTAACTTAAGGCAATGCCCTACAAAAAGCCCTTTTAAGGGCTATTGGTAATTTAGCATTAGATTAGGGGGTGTTTTTATTTTGGGGGGGCTTTTTTATTTTCAAAGGGATTAGGTTTAATTTTTTTATTTTGGATAATGTGTTTATTATTTTTTGTATTGTTAGCCTTTTTTATTTTCTGTAATGTTAGATTAAAATAATGTAATTTTTTTGCATTTTTTATAGTAATGTAGTTTATTTTTATTGTAATTAAGGGGTTAATTTAGGGGGTGTTAGGTTAGGTTAGGGGGCTTAGTGATTAAATTAGTTTTTTGCATTCTGGGGGTTGGCGGTGTAGGAGTTAATAGGTTTAATGCGTTGTGGAGTTTGCGGATTTAGGGGTTAATAATTTTATTAGGTAGTGGGGTTTTTTTTCTTAATACTTCGTGTGGGCGGTTAGTTTATTTTTTTCTTAATACTTTGTATGGGCAGTTATTTTTTTTTAATACTTATTGTGGGCGATTAGGGTTTTTTTTAATACTTATTGCGGGCGGTATTTTTTTTTTTAATACTTATTGCGTGTGGTTAGGTGTTTTTTACATACTTAGGCCTCTAGTTATCAACGTGTCTACTTTACCTGCCTTCGCCGGTCCAATACGCCCGCCTAAGCTCGCCTACCATCGCCGCTGCAGACCTGAAAAATTTCGCCTAAGTTATCAAAAAATCTGTCAAAGCTGCGCACCAAGTACGGGGCGATGAGCAGCGGACTGTGATAGTTATCACTCTTCTGATCTCGCTGCTCTTCGGCTTTTTGACAGCTTTATTGACAAGCTGTCACTTTACACCCCCACTAACTATACTGTTCTACCCCCTATACCGGCGCCCCCGGAGCCCCCCGCAACTAAATAAAGTTATTAACCCCTAAACCGCCGCTCCTAGACCCCACCGCAACTCTTATAAATGTATTAACCCCTAAACCGCCGCTCCCGGACCCCGCCGCCACCTACATTATACCTAGTAACCCCTATCCTGCCCCCCCTATACCACCGCCACCTATAATAAAGTTATTAACCCCTATCCTGCGGATCCCGGACCTCGCCGCAACTAAATAGTTTAACCCCTAAACCGCCGCTCCCAGACCCCGCCGCAACCTATATTAAACTTATTAACCCTTAATATGCCCCCTACACCGTTGCCACCTGTAACAAAATGTATTAACCCCTATCCTGCCCCCCCTACACCGCCGTCACTGTAATAAAATTATTAACCCCTAAACCTAAGTCTAACACTAACCCTAACACCCCCCTAACTTAAATATTAATTAAATAAATCTAAATAATATTTCTCTTATTAACTAAATTAATCCTATTTAAAACTAAATACTTACCTTTAAAATAAACCCTAAGATAGCTACAATATAAATAAAAATTATATTGTAGCTATCTTAGGATTTATTTTTATTTTACAGGCAACTTTCAATTTATTTTAACTAGGTACAATAGCTATTAAATAGTTATTAACTATTTAATAGCTACCTAGTTAAAATAAAGAGAAATTTACCTGTAAAATAAAAAAACTAACCTAAGTTACAATTACACCTAACACTACACTATACTTTAATAAATTATTCCTATTTAAAACTAAATACTTACCTGTAAAATAAACCCTAAGATAGCTACAATGTAATTAATAATTACATTGTAGCTATTGTAGGATTTATATTTATTTTACAGGTAACTTTGTATTTATTTTAGCTAGTTAGAATAGTTATTAAATAGTTATTAACTATTTAATAACTACCTAGCTAAAAGAAATACAAAATTACCTGTAAAATAAATCCTAACCTAAGTTAATTCGGAACAGCCAATAGAATGCAAGCTCAATCTAATCGGATTGAAGTTCAATCAGATTTTTCCTACCTTAATTCTGATTGGCTGATAGAATCCTATCAGCCAATCGGAATTGAAGGGACGCCATCTTGGATGACGTCCCTTAAAGGAACCTTCATTCGTCGTTAGTCGTCGGGAAGAAGAGGATGGCTCCGCGTTGGCTCGTCTGAAGATGGCTCCGCTCCGCTCCAGATGGATGAAGATTGAAGACGCAGCATGGATGAATACTTCTATCGGATGGAAGACCTCTTCAAGGCCGCCTGGATGTTGACTTCAATCGGATGGAAGACTTCTTCAGCGCCCCTTGGATGATGACTTCTGCCGCTCCGGATCTCCTCTTCGGTTCCATCGGTGGTCGGCTGGCTGAAGACGGCTCAAGGTAGGATGATCTTCAGGGGGGTAGTGTTAGGTTTATTTAAGGGGGGTTTGGGTTAGATTAGGGGTATGTGGGTGGTGGGTTTTAATGTTGGGGGGTTGTATTTTTATTTTACAGGCAAAAGAGCTGTTTTCTTTGGGCATGCCCCGCAAAAGGCCTTTTTAAGGGCTGGTAAGGTAATAGAGCTGGTGACTTTTTAATGTAGAATAGGGTAGGGAATTTTTTTATTTTGGGGGGCTTTGTTATTTTATTAGGGGGCTTAGATTAGGTGTAAGTAGCTTAAATTGTTGTAATATTTTTGAAATGTTTGTAACTTATTTTTTTTATTTTTTTGTACTTTAGTTAGTTTATTTAATTTAATTTAACTGTAGTTATTTGTAGGTAATTTATTTAATTAATTTAATGATAGTGTAGTGTTAGGTTTAATTGTAACTTAGGTTAGGATTTATTTTACAGGTAATGTTGTATTTCTTTTAGCTAGGTAGTTATTAAATAGTTAATAACTATTTAATAACTATTCTAACTAGCTAAAATAAATACAAAGTTACCTGTAAAATAAATATAAATCCTACGATAGCTACAATGTAATTATTAATTACATTGTAGCTATCTTAGGGTTTATTTTACAGGTAAGTATTTAGTTTTAAATAGGAATAATTTAGTTAATAAGAGAAATATTATTTAGATTTATTTAATTAATATTTAAGTTAGGGGGGTGTTAGGGTTAGTGTTAGACTTAGGTTTAGGGGTTAATAATTTTATTACAGTGGCGGCGGTGTAGGGGGGGGCAGGATAGGGGTTAATAAATTTATTATAGGTGGCGACGGTGTAGGGGGGGCAGGATAGGGGTTAATAACTTTATTATAGTGGCGGCGGTGTAGGGGGGGCAGGATAGGGGTTAATAGGTGTAATGTAGGTGGCGGCAGGGTCCGGGAGCGGCGGTTTAGGGGTTAATACATATATTATAGTTGCGGCGGGGACCGGGAGCGGCGGTTTAGGGGTTAACATATTTTTTATAGTGGCGGTGGGCTCCGGGAGCGGCGGTTTAGGGGGTAAACACTTTATTTAGTTGCGGCGGTGTAGGGGGGACAGATTAGGGGTGTTTAGACTCGGGGTACATGTTAGGGTGTTAGGTGTAGACAGCTCCCATAGGAATCAATGGGATGTCTGGCTGCAGCGAACATGAACTTTCGCTATGGTCAGACTCCCATTGATTCCTATGGGATCCGCCGCCTCCAGGGCGGTGGGTTGAAAACCAGGTACGCTGGGCCGGAAAAGTGCTGAGCATACCTGCTAGTTTTTTGATAACTAGCAAAAGTAGTCAGATTGTGCCAAACTTGTGTTCGGAACATCTGGAGTGATGTAAGAATCGATCTGTGTCGGACTGAGTCCGGCGGATCGAAGCGTACGTCACTATATTCTACTTTTGCCGGTGTCTAGGGCTTGATAACTAAGGCGAATTAACCTCGCCACAAATACGCTGCAGAATTCCAGCGTATTTGAGATTGACGGCTTGATAACTAGGGGCCTTATTGCGGGCAGTTTTTTTTTTTTTTTTTTTGTAATATTCCATATGCCTTCACTGCATCCCGAAAATGTGGATTCCGAAAATGGCAGGGTGGTGAATTCTTTTGGCTGCGCACGCAGCCAACATTGTGTTGGCTGCCTCACGCTGCCAACATTCCTTTGAGGATGCGTGCGCAACTGCCGACTGCGACGGACATTACAAATGCAATTATAGTATAGATAGTCAAGTCCCACATACAGAGTTGTCAAAAGTTCTGTTTATTCCAAGGCAGTTGTTTGTGACAGATGGTCACACTTTAAGGCTTAAAGGGATACTAAACCCATTTTTTTTCATGATTTGGATAGAGCATGCAATTTTAAACAACTTTTTAATTTACTTCTTTTGTCAATTGTTCTTCGTTCTCTTGGTATCTTTATTTGAAAAAGCAGGAATGAAAGCTTTAGATCCAGCCCATTTTTGGTTTTGCACCATGGATAGTGCTTGCTGATTGGTGGCTACATTTATCCCTCCAATCAGCAAGCGCAACCCAGGTGCTGAACCTAAAATAGGCCGGCTCCAAAGCTTTCATTCCTGATTTTTCAAATTAAAATACCAAGAGAAAGAAGAAAAATTGTTAATAGGAGTAAATTAGAAAGTTGCTTACCATTGCATGCTCTATCTGAATCATGAAA